>NC_068377.1:154631-196164 GCF_023724105.1 Carassius gibelio | reverse complement strand
AAAGGACCTCTACTGCCCTGAAAGACAGCGGAGACCAGGACAACTAGAGCCCCAGATACAGATCCCCTGTAAAGACCTTGTCTCAGAGGAGCACCAGGACAAGACCACAGGAAACAGATGATTCTTCTGCACAATCTGACTTTGCTGCAGCCTGGAATTGAACTACTGGTTTTCGTCCGGTCAGAGGAGAACTGACCCCCCAACTGAGCCTGGTTTCTCCCAAGGTTTTTTTCTCCATTCTGTCACAGATGGAGTTTCAGTTCCTTGCCGCTGTCGCCTCTGGCTTGCTTAGTTGGGGTCACTTCATCTACAGCGATATCATTGACTTAATTGCAAATAAAAACAGACACTATTTCAACTGAACAAAGATGACATAACTGAATTCAATGATGAACTGCCTTTAACTATCATTTTGCATTATTGAGACACTGTTTTCCAAATGAATGTTGTTCAGTGCTTTGACGCAATGTATTTTGTTTAAAGCACTATATAAATAAAGGTGATTGATTGATTGATTTACACTCGTCGGTCTTCACATGAGGGTTGCCGCGACCGCTGCGAAACCTAGTGCTTTGTATTAGCCTGATTACCTGTGATTGAAGTCAGCTGGACACGCCTCACTATTTAGCAAAATAGTAATAAGCTATGTAAAATAGACATAAGCTATGTAACAGTTCATTTCATTCACGAACGACATGTATCCGTTCATTCAGCTCGTTCACGAATGACGTGTTTCAGTTGAGTAATTTCAGACTCAAAATGAAACTCGTTCATTGCAGGGCGTATTCGTTCACTACATTGAACAAATCACATACTCTGTCACATCTCATACTCGAAGGCTATTGGCTCGAGGTTGAGTAATTCTGAGAGGATAAAATGGTTGTTACCCGGTTCACTGAGCTGCGCATGTGCTACTAATAGCGCCGCGCTGCTGTGGAGGGAGGAACTTCACTGAACGAGAAATATGAGTCAGTGGACGATTCGTTCACCTAAAAGATTCGTTCAAAATGAACGATATGTTCACGAACGACACATCACTACCATGCGTTCTCAGCTGTACCCCAAGCTCAACATCACTTACTTCTTTCCTATACGATGGCACAGTTTGCTTCCAGCTGACAGAGTGTTTGGAAGGATTGAGCAAGATATCCAGAAGCATACAACTATTCTGTTGCCAGAAGAGTAGACCAACATTTTGCTGAAGCATGGCACTGTCTATCAATATGGAAAGGACTGGCAGTGCTAGGACTTCAAAGAGGCAGCAGCCAGGTTCACAACAACTCAGAGATAATTCAAAATACACTGAAGCAAGAGTGCTGCAAATCTCTGGAGATAAGCAGGGGCTAAAGCCTGCTTTTGCTGGTGAATTTATGCCAGCACTCTGTGCTGAAGCGGGGAAAGAAGTGGTTTCAGTTCAAGCCGGCTCTTCTTCCGGATGTGAACTGCGTCAATGAAGCAAAGAGGACTGATGTCTTGAAGCTGCTGGGTGAGTTGGGAGCACCAAAAGCTGTACAAGAGTTCTATGAAAAGGTGTCTGAGAGATGTCCTCTTTTTGCACAGTTCTGTTTTTAAATTGCTTGTGTAAGCAATTGTAAGCTATTTACTAATTCACAAAGAGGTCAAGTCCTATTTTTATTGTTATCTTAATGTCGCTTTAAATTTAATGAATTAATTTATTCTCTGATATGCAGTTTATATTGGAACAATTATATTGGAATTGTTTGGGCCTTTTACATTTTTTTTAAAATTAAATTTAGAATACCTGTTTTGTGCACTGAATTGTTTTATACTTGAATTTTACATTAAATTATTACTTTACACTGCTTAAGTCTTATAAGCTTCTTATACAAAATGCACAGAAATTGACGTTTAAGAATGTAGCTCTGTTCTACTTGATTATACAATAAACCTCGGTTAAGTTTTTTATACTAGATGCACATAGCACAATTATGATATTGGTGAGCATTGTAAGTATTTAAGTTTTTATATAGACTGTTATTTTACACTTCAAAAAAATTCAGAATGTTTTGCCCTGTTCTTACATACATACTTGATTATACTGAATCGAATATGCATTGTTTACAACAATGTTTGCGATGTTTACATAGTTCAACTTATAAATCCCAAATATCAGAAATGACGTTATTGTTAAGATTTTATTGATGTCAATGTAATGTTACTGACTTAATGCACTTACTTGGATAGATTTATGTATTTTTTATTTAATGTTTGTGCAACATTTGTTTTTTGAATTGTTAAAATAAATGTACTGCTATTTTTGCCAATGTGGTTATACTTTGTGAATCTTTCTTTTACACACACATATATAAAATAATATATACTATATATATATAATAATATATTTACCCTGTAAAGAGGTTTGTCTACTGTTTCGTTTGAAACGATTATGCTCTAATCTTTTTCAGTGTTTCTAGTAACATTTGAGTGATTTTTCCAATATTTGCTATGTCCTATCCCAAAGAGGTGGATTAAGAGGTTTTTGTGAAAAAAGCACAAGTGGATTTAGCTGGTTTTAATGCAAAAGAAAATCTAATTTGTTAAAAAAAAACTCACTGAATTGACTGAAGTGACAGTTTTGAAAAAAAAAGTTATTTTATTCACTGACATAATAACCTTATCAGTACCTTTAAAACAAAACTAATGAACGTGAACACAGGAGCCTGATAAAAAAATGCTCATTTAAGAAAATAAGTCTGATGGATTTACAGGTTTTTGCATCTGAACTCTTCATATACAGCCATTACAATGAAATGTTATATCAATTGCTTTCTTTATATTTTCATTTTAACATATAGATAAATTGAAAACAGACCAAAGATTACCCGTTAGATTTACCCAAAACGAATTATATGTAATGTTTAACCACTAAGAGACATCAGAGCCAGCGGCACATATCAGAAGGTCTAGCCGAGTTGAGGCTGCTCTCTGCGGATACATGATCACTGAGCTCCTCCTGACCGTCTCCGAAATCGGCGAAACACATTTTTAAATAGGCGCAGTCTTAATAAATAAACCATAGATTTGAGTTTTAAACAATTACATTCTCGTCTGAAATACTTTTAAAATTACATTTCATGACACAATAACAGTAATATTTTGAAAATTATCAGAATAAATGGTGGTTGAACTCAACCAATGCTGCGTGAACTCAACAATCAGCATGTTTCGCGCCCAAGTCCTCCCCCGAAAGTTCCAGAACTTTGAAAAAGTACCACCTCCGCCAGCAGGGACTTTTTTTTACCCAGAACTTTATTTAGTTCCTGTGGTGGAAAAACACAGAGTACCTGCACAAATTACCTAGTTCCTTTGTAAATGTCAGAATTAAATGTTCCCTCCTGGTGGAATGAACCTCCCCAACTCAATACAAGCAGCTGATTCCTTAGCCATCTTCAAGAATCGGCTTAAAACACATCTCTTCCATCTTTATTTGACAATCTAACTTTAACACTCACTATTCTAATTCTATTCTTTAAAAAAAAATCTAACTACCTTTCTAATCTTTTTGTATTCTATTTTCTTTTCATTTATTATGCAATTTTATATGTGTGTGTGTGTGTGTATAAAGACCTCTAACTAGCTTGCTCTATTCTTTTTATTTATTATCTTATTTAAAATCCCATGCTACGTGTACTGTGTTAACCTAACTGAGACTCGTTATAGCACTTACATATCATTGCTCTTTTTTGTTGTTTTTGATTGCTTCCACTGTCTTCATTTGTAAGTCGCTTTGGATAAAAGCGTCTGCTAAATGAATAAATGTACTAAATGTAAATGTAATAACGTTCATTGACCACAGAATAAAGATCCAACAGTAACTGAAGTCAGTAAGACTGCAGTTATCATGTCTGTAAGTTCAGTTCAAACATACAGTATAAAACAATCTTCACATTATACTTCAGCTTCACATCACAGAAATGATGAATGAACTTCCACTGCTTCACGAATCCATCATCTATTATCAAGTTATTTCAATCTCAAGGTCTCAGGGCAAACATTTGCTATCTGAATAGGGATTTTAAGTTGATCTAAATCTCACCGTACAAGTGATACATGCATTATAAGACAAGTGAATATAATATAAGACTAAAACACAAATATATCATATCTTGAAGCAAAATGATACACAAGAATAAACCTTTCTGACATTGTTCTTTAGGGAGGAACTCTATCTTTGAGTTGATCTGAATCACAGTTAAATCTGCTGGTTTTGAAGATGAAGATTAACTTTATTCACTGCGAAAACATTAAATAATGTTTCTTTGTCAAGTCACTTGTAATGACAGATTCATCAGATATTTTATTGCTTGATGCATCGTTGTGTCACGTGGTGAGGAGCTGAAAGTACTGGATCTGAAGATAATACTGATTGGTTTTTGTATGACTGTGTAGAGAAGATGAATGTTTGAAACACTTCCCACATTCAGTTCAGTGATATAGTTTCTTTACAGTATGGATCCTCTCGTGTGTTTTAAACAGTTTTCTGAAGTTAAAGTCTTGTCACGCTCAAAGCACATGTACTCTTTCACACCAGTGTGTGTTTTCTGATGTACTTTCAAATATTTTAGAAATGAAAAACTCTTTCCACACAAATGACATGAATGTGGTTTCTCCTTTGAATGAACTCTCAGGTGATTCTTCAGACCTGAAGCTCTCAAAAATGTTTTGCTGCATTGAACGCATGCATGCAGTTTCTCTCTAGTGTGGATGTTCATGTGTTCATTAAGGTTTGATGATCGTGAGAAACTCTTTCCACACTGATCACAAGTGAAAGGTTTCTCTCCAGAATGAACTCTAGTGTGCTCTGTAAGGTGCCTTTTAAGTGTGAAACTCTTCCCGCACTGATCACATGTGTACGGTTTCACTCCAGTGTGGATCTTCTCATGTCTTTTCAGTTCTCTTAGCCGACGGAATCTCTTGTCACAGTATGAACACTTGTATGGTTTCTCTCCAGTGTGGATGTTCATGTGCTCCTTAAGGCTTGATGATTGAGTGAAGCTCTTCCCACATTGATCACATGTGTATGGTTTCTCGCGATTATGAACTCTCATGTGAAGCAAAAGTTGATGTTTGAATGAGAAACCCTTTCCACACTGAGTGCAGTTGAAAGATTTATTGGCCATTTCATTTAAATCTTCCTGTTTGCAACTCCGTTGTTTTTCTCCAGTTTTAACATGATTTTTCTCTTCAACTTCAATAATTTCTTCATTTTCTTCAATCAACTCTGAAATAAAAAAGTGAAAAAGGTTTGTAAACTCTGTAACTGATTAAGACGACAACTGCTATAGCACATTTTTGTAATTTATCAATCTTTGTAGGGTTGATGTTTTTTTTTTAAACATTATAGGCACAAATAACATGTTTCTATAGGAAGAACTATTAAATATTTTTAATCAACTAGGCAATTATCCAACATAATGCTATTGAAAAAGTACCCTATTACAACAAATCTAAATCTGCTCGAAAATTTATAACCATCTGCATTATTAATAATGAAGAAAAAACAAAGACCTGTTTGCTCTTCAGAATCTTCTGTGCATTTCATTCTACAGGATTTGTGTAAAGAGCTTCATTGAATAAGAGTCTGTGTGTGTGGAAGAAGCAGATTTGACACAAACAACATGGTTAGCATTAACATTTCATCTTTTAATTATCATTAAAACCATATTAGATTACTGCAATTTGAACAACTTGCGATAAGTATTGTCCAGCAAAAAGCTTAGCTTTCAGTAACAGTCTCCGGTGCACACAGCACACAGAGTAGTTTAGTTTTAGGTAAACTTCCTCAGATTTCCCCTGCTCAGGGAGTAATGAACACTGTGTAGGGATCATGTCATTGGAGACACAGTTCATGCACAGAGCTCACTTCTAACGAGCTGATTATCTGAATCAGGTGTGTTAACAAAGAGAGACATTAAAAATGTGCTGAGCTGAAGGTCACGAGGATTGGAATTGAGAACTGCTGACCTAAAGGAAATGTTCTTAAATGGCAATGTTGTTTTGTCCACAGAGGTTACAGAAACAGCTGTAATTCAGCTTGTCCGTAAGTGCCACCTGCTGTAAGAGTGGATTTGCCAAGACTTTTATTTACATTCAGTCTGTGTGCAGCTTCTGTCTGGCCATTTTTTGACTGCTTGAGGAAAAAGAAGCTTAAAAAATATATCTAGAATTATTTATGGAGTAGATAAAATGCATATAATCATTTTTTAAGCAATTATCATTTTGACATTTTCTGTATTTAAAGGCTGAAGGTTTACTTTTTTATTAAACTTTTTCAAAGCTTTATTTGAACATTTACATTAGATTAGATTACATCTAAACATGCTATTAAACTGTTGTCAGTCAAGTTGTCATTTAAAATCTGGACATCATTGGTAATGTTATTGTTTTAGTGATTATGCAAACAAAGTCATTTTATTTGCTGTTTTTAAATATAAAACTTGGTGAAGTGATTTGTGTGTCGGTACTTTTTTATCATCTCCAGTAGGGACGCACTGGTTGACCGGCCATAAATCAGAACCAGTTTTTGGTAGTTTTTCAACCGATTTTTCCTGAAGTGCGCCCGCGTGCACAGACTACATTTTAATCATTTGCTATCATTTCAGTTGTGTGGAAGTATTTTGAAACAGGCACACAGGCAGCCATTCAGAGCTACATGTCTGAGGCACAGAAAGCAGGAACCAAACAGCTGTGGGTGTACTGGCGCACAAATAAGAGTCTTTCCTGCGCTCACTGATCCTCCGCGTGAGTACTGTACCTGTCCGCATCCTGCACAAGTGGAGACAGTGAAGGGACAAAACTAAAATCCTTTTTTTTTTTAAGGAAACTTGCATACACGTTTGAGAAGACAGAATTAAATGTCAGTTCTGTATAGGATGATTATTTTTATTTTACCTTAAAAATACATTGACTTAATTTCATTAAATCACCTGCTGTAGCACACTGAAAATGTTTTCACAGTTAAATAGATGTTTCATTCATCCAATTTAAAATAATGAGTAATGATTCACATCTATATTTTTTTACTTGAGCCAATAGTTATTTATTTTTCATTGGATCCTAGGAGCCATGTTGTCCAGGGTAATATGCCCCCGGTAGGTTCTCCCAAGGCAAACAGGTCTTAGGTGACGGGTCAGACTAATAGTGGTTCAATAGCCCTTTATGAATAATATAAAAACAAGGACCATGACATCGCTCATCAAGGCGCAGCCAGGGTCTGGCTCCAGGGTGGGGGCTCGAATGCGAGCGCCTGGTGGCTTGGCCTCCCCTCATGGGGCACAGCTGGGCTAAGCCCGAAAAAGGTGGGGCTGACCTACCGTGGACCCACCATCTGCGGGAGGAATCATAAGGGGCTGGTGCAATGTGGATCGGGCAGGAGTCGAAGGCAGGGGACCCAAACGACCTGATCACTGGACATGGAAACTGGCCTTAGGGATATGGAACTCTGGAGTTGCACGCGGCGAGAGGTGGTGGGCTGGTGTGGGGTTGTTCATAGCTCCCCAGCTAAGACGCCATGTGTGGGAGTTTACCCCAGTGAACGAAAGGGTCGCTTCCCTGTGCCTTCGAATAGGGGATAGGTCTCTCATTGTCATTTGTGCTTACGGGCCAAATGGCAGTGTAGAGTACCGACCTTCCTGAGGTCTTCGGGAGAGGTGCTGGAGAGTGCTCTATCCGTGGACTCTACACGGTCGAATACATGAGGATTGGCCCCCCTGATCTGAACCCGAGTGGTGTTCTGTTATTGGACTTCTGTGCAAGTCACAGTTTGTCCATAACGAACACCATGTCATCAGTGCACGTGGCACCAGGACACCCTAGGCAGGAGGTCAATGATAAACCTTTTGGTCAGTATGTCTTGGACACTCCGGTAAAGAGAGGGGCGGAGCTGTCAACTGATCACCACCTGGTGTTGAGTTGGATCCGATGGTGGGGGAGGAAGCTGGACAGACCTGGTGGACCCAAACGTATTGTGAGGGTCTGTTTGGAACGTTCATTTGGCTGAGCCCTGTCAGAGAGATTTTCAGTTCCCTCCTCCGGCAGAGCTCTGACCAGATTCTGAAGGAGGCTGGAGACATTGAGTCCGAGTGGACCATGTTCTCCTCCTCCATTGTCAATGCGGCCACTTGGCACTGTGGCCATAAGGTCTCTGGTGCCTGTTGAGGCGGCAATCCTTGAACCCACTGGGTGAACACCGGAAGTAAGGAATGCTGTCAAGCTGAAGAAGGAGACCTACCAGGCCTGGCTGGCTTGCAGGACTCCTAAGGCAGCTGATTCTGGCAAACCATACGGCGCCTCAGGAAGGGGAAGCAGAGCCCTGCCAACACTGTTTACAGTAGAGGTGGGCAACTGTTGACCTCAACTGGGGATATCGTTGGATGGTGGAATGATTACTTTGAGGATCTCCTTTATCCAACCGACATGACTTCCGTGGAGGAAGCAGAGGCTAAGGGCTCAGAGATGGACTTCACCCAAGCTGAAAATTGAGCCGATAGTCATACCTTGGATTCAGGAGTAACAATGCGGTTTTCATTCCGGTCGTGGAACACATGGACCAATTTTATACCCTCATCAGGGTGCTGGAGGGTTCATGGGAGTTTTCCCAACATGTACACATGTGTTTTGTGGGTCTAGAGAAGGCATTCGACCATGTCCCTTGAGGCCTCCTGTGGGGGGTGCTCCTGGGGTATGGGGTACAGGGCCCTCAGTTAAGGGCTGTCCGGTCCCTTTTTGACTGGAGCAGGAGCTTGGTTCCCATTGCTGGCTGTAAGTCAGACTTGTTCCCGGTGCATGTTGGACTCCAGAAGGACTGCCCTTTATCACGGGTCCTGTTCATTATTTTTATGAACAGGACTTATAGGCACAGCCAGGGGCCAGAGGATGTCCGGTTTGGGGACCACGTGATATAATCTCCGCTTTTTGCAGATGACGTTGTCATGTTGGCTTCATTGGGCCAGGACCTAAAGCATGCACTGGGATGGTTTTCATCCGAGTGTGAAATGGCTGGGATGAGAATCAGCACCTCCAAGTCCAAGGCCATGGTTCTCAGCCGGAAAAGGGTGGCATGTCCCCTTCAGGTTGGTGGAGTGCTCCTGCCTTAAGTGGAGGAATTCAAGTATCTTGGGGTCTTGTTCACGAGTGAGGGAAGGATGGAGTGGGAGATTGACAGGTGGATAGGTGCAGCTTCTGCAGTGATGCGGTCAATGTACCTGTCTGTCATGGTGAAGGAGCTGAGCTGCAAGGTGAAACTCTCGAGTTACCGGTCAATCTACGTTCCTACTCTCACCTATGGTCATGACCTGTGGGTCATGACCGAAAGGGCAAGATCCCGGATACAGGTGGCCAAAATGAGCTTTCTCCGCAGGGTGGCTGGGCGCTTCCTTAGAGATATGGTGAGGAGCTCTGCCACTCGGGAGGAGCTAAGAGTAGAGCCACTTCTCCTCCACATCGAGAGGAGCCAACTGAGGTGGCTCGGGCATCTGTTCCGGATACCTCCTGGAGGGCTTCCTGGGAAGGTGTGTTGGGCATGTCCCACCGGGAGGAGGCCCCGGGGAACACCGAGGACACACTGGCGGGACTATGTCTCTCGGCTGGCCTGGGAACGCCTCGGTATCCCCCTTGAAGAGCTGGAGGAAGTGTATAGGGAGAGGGAAGTCTGGGCATCTTTGCTTAGACTGTTGCCCCCGCGAACCAGCTCCCAGATAATGGATGGATGGATAGATGAATAAAACACTTTGCATCTTTGTTTTATTCGCACCAACATTATTTGATTTATTAACATTTTAGAATAATATATTCATATATTATACTCATACTTTTATTCGCACCAACATTATTTGATTTATTAACATTTTGGAATAAAATATTCATATATTATACTCATATTCATATAGCATACTTTCATTTAGACTCAATGGTAAATATCTTTTTTTATTTAAAACCAAATTTAAAACTAAAACAAATGCTGAATGCTCTTATTGAATGTGTGTTGATTGTGATTTGGTTTGGACTGTAGAACTATGTAATTGTTGCCTTTAATTTCACATGGTTACAGTTTATGTTTTCATTTAAGGCCAGTTCTATGTAGTTTCAACCCAATTCCAAAACAAAAGCTAAATGCTGATGTCTGTACATCTGTGTTTGTATTGAATGTAGGCTACTTACTGTGCAGTTTCTGCCGTTAATTACAGATGGTTATGGTTATTGTTTTCAATAGCCAAAAGCCAGTTTGGCCTATTAAATACCAAATAAACATCTTGTTTATGCATACTTTCCTTCTTTCTTGTTCGTTGCTTAAAGAAAAAAATAACTGAAAATCGGTATCAGAATCGGCCATGAAAAATCATGATTGCGCATCCCTAATCTCCAGCACATTAACAATACCGTGATAATACTGAAAACAGTGATAATTTTGCTCACTATAATTGTGATAAAAAATGTTCATAACGTTACATCCCTAGACTAGAGCCTTACAAATACAAAGCGTTCTCTTCATCAGAATTTTACTATATTAAAAGTACCAGTGTCAACACAGTCAACACAGAGCAGATCAATTTAAAATGTTCATTCTGTAACACTGCACTCACATGTGCTCATTTACACATTCTGTGCATTTCTGTTTTGTCTATCTTTCTATTGTTAACATCACTAACCAACTTTATTTTTCATTCTGCTTTATTTACATATAAAAACATATCCATCTAGAAATACAAAAAAAAAAAAGAATACAATGTAAATTCTTCCAAATGTAAATAAAACATGAAAAAAGCATAAACAGAAATTTGATTACATCCATCTTCGTTAACAATTACAGGTAAATAACTACACTAGAGCACATCTAAATATAGTTTTTTCTAACAGCTAAATTCAGATCAATTAAAGTAAATTATTAACATGTTATAGTTTTATATATGCAGTAATTGAAAGTGATCAGAAAATATTCTTTAAACAGCAAATAAGGAATGTAATATTTTGTAAATCTCTTCATCTGAAGAGATTTAAAATAACCCACGTGGCATACGGACTAATTATATGAACTATCAGGCAGTGTCTGTTCTAACAGTAACTAAAAAAGTAACTAAAACAGATTTTATCTGATAAAGATAAACCTTCAAAAGAGAAATAAAAAAAAAAAAAGCAGCAGCAAACTTGATATCGGTTCGTGTTCATTCCCATCACAGATAACGAGACAATCAGCAATATTATCACTGCAAACATTGAAACAATGATTCACACAGTATACAAAAACATGAAATCACTCAGACCTTAATGTATTTAAAGGAGTCATATGATATTGCCAAAAAGGACATTATTTTGTGTAGTTGGTGTAATGAAATGGTGTTTATTTAGTTTAAGGTTAAAAAAAAACATTTTCCACATACAGTATATTATTATTTCTCCTCTATGCACCATCTTCTGAAACGCATTGTTTTTTACAACATTGTTCTGAAAAGCAAGTATTAAGTATTCATCAATTCACTGTAGCCTATATATCACTGTATTGATTAATTGAGGGCATCGTTGGGGAATCTTGGAGCATGACATACAAGGACAGGGGAGTATTACAGCTCGGTCAATCTTCTTGTACATATATTAGACCAAAATGTCAAGTTTGAATAGTAAAAGCAACTGTTAAGATTGAAAATAAATGTTTAATTGTTTATCAAATTCTGTTTTAGCATGTCTAATTATTTGAATGCATAAAACAACTTAATTTATTTTTTCTTAAAGAAGCCTAATGATTTTTACCCTTAAAAAATTCTGTGCATTTAAATTTTTATTGTTATCAAATCAAGAAATGAAACTTAAAATTAAGCAAACGTTTTTGGTGAAACAAGGGGGATTTACTATTAAAGTTAATACATGGAAGAAATGTTGTGTGATTTTTCCAATGTACATCCTACTAGAGCTGCAACTAACAATTATTTTTTCTGTCGACTAATCTAACGATTATTTTTCGATTAGTCGACTAATCTAACAATAATTTTTTCGATTAGTCGACTAATCTAACAATTATTTAATATAATATTTCAACCTTTATTCATTTTCAACCTATGGGGTTGAAGTTTTTACAGTATAAAATAAATAAGAGGCAAATAAAATTATTTTACTATGGTAAATATGAGCTTATGATAGCGTTTATAATTAAACAACAGTAGCCATAAATTTACAGTTGTCTGAGACGTCATGAAATGTTCTTTAGCATCACAAACCATAAAATGTAGTCAGGGTTCTGCTATGGTTTAGCATGGTTTCCAGAGATCTGGAGCTGAATCGGGGTAGCTCGGTGGTTTGTGACTGTTTGTGACTGTTGTGTTTTAAGGGGCCGTTCACATATCACGTCTTTTGCACGCTCAAGTTAGTTATTTCCAATGTAGGCACACAATAAGCGCGCTCATAATGGAAGCTACGCGGTCGCGACACGCTTGTTTTTTCCAGGCGCGTCCGCACCGCATCGAGTTAAAAACATCTCAACTTTTCAGAATGCCGCAAGCTCAAGAATATCAGACCTGAACCAGGAAGTTGGTCACCAGATCACACGGTAACCAGTTAAAGGGACAATAAGTAACTTTTTAGGTATTTTATTATCTAAAATCAATATTTTTATTCATAAATATGCCCTCAATGGTGTACAAATACCTATGCCAATGTTTAAACTAATCCTCGTAAATGAAGAATTTATTATCTTTATATACATGGGACGGGTAGGTCGACGGAGGCTTCCATGTACTTCCGCCATCTTGCAAAACTATAATAGCAGAGAGGGACAAAAAGTACTAAGCCAACGCGTTTCCACAACGCGTTTTCGGTCAGAGCCAGAAACGCAGGTGCAGAGCAGTGAGAGGCGCTTGAAACTGCACCGGCAAGTTTAAAAGTCTGGATTGCATTCTTATTATGGACCACACATATGCCGCGCCACAGGAGAAGAAAACATCATCGCCAAAACAGTCAAAAATAGAACGTAAAAGGAAACGTGACCGTAGATTACAGAAAACAAGAGTTAATGTCGGGGAAGCTTTTTCTAGGTGGAAAGAGCTAATGCTGGATAAAGATTTCAAAAGAGACGCTGAAGTGGCCAGTTTTCTTCTCGACAGGTAAGTCAGTGTTACAATCTATATTACAATATTTTTTTTATATCTAACAATGCACATTATTCAGAAAATATAACGAATAAAGAAGACATAACTACTAATTACAATATTTCATGTTTTCCACAGTCAGTAATTCATACTGTAACATTCGTTTGTTTATGGTCATGTTGCAGTTTGTTTGAAATAACACACCTGTTCACCTGAAGGAAAACATTAGAAGACATCCCGTCAAAGCTTTTTGGTACATATCGCCTACCGTAGATGCAACGCGCATTTGAAAAAGCGAGGCGCTGGAGAGCAAAATTAGTTTGAATGCAAAATACAATTTCACCACTAGATGGGAGTAATTCCTACTTAGTGTCCCTTTAAACCGTAACACCGGAGAGCACCAAGATGTTTTCCTCTGAGGTGCTCGCGCATCGCAGTTGTGCTGCCGTGGTACACCATATCGGTTTTTCAAAGGGAACAAAGGGCCATTTTATTTGTCCTCTGTTTAAAGTATTCCCATACTTTTGATAACAGTGGCCTCTGTTTTTGTGATATAATGCAACTTTCCCCATTCCCAGTATGCCATTACGCGAGATGTAAACAAACAGCGTGACGCTTCGATGCATTTCACACACATTGACGTATTTTTGTAGTCGATGTAATCGATGACTTCGACGCGTCGTTGCAGCACTACATCCTACTGAACAATATACTTCAAAACCGGACTTTTATTTTGATGGGTTTTAAAATAAATGATTACCTTTACAATTCTGTGCATGTGAAATGATGCATTTGCTCAAATCAAACGGTCAGATGCTCATGAATTAACTCTCAGAGCAGTTCTGGAGATGTTGTTCATGTGTTTTCATCCTCATTAAATCAGTCGGCAGACGCTGAAATCACCGCGAGAGTCAACTGAATTAACTGTGAATTTCGTTTTTATGAATGGATTCAGTCCACATTTTCCGCATCGCGGAAATCATAGAGCCCTACAATTATCACAGTATGATGTAATCTCTCACACTTGAACTTCTGTTATTGAACACTCAAGTGATTATCTAATCAGAATAAAAGAGCAGCGCTGAATCACACACCCCTCTCTCTGTTCAGCGTGCACGTGTCTAAACACACAGCACGTGTTGTCAGTGACTTCAACCACTAGAGGCCGATCTCGCACTGTATAATGAAAACAGAGCCTTCTCAGCCGCTCCAGCAACAGCCGCAACCCAGAAAACTATCAGACGCTCCAGCAAGGGACGAAATGCTGGAAAACTATCGGCATGGATTTTTGCTGATAACTGATTGTTCCAGCAATCAACTATCAGTGCCAATTAATGGTCGACCTCTACTTTTAAAACTACATTTCATGACACGGTAACAGTAATATTCTGAAAATCATCCGAATAAAAATGGTGGTTGAAAATGCTGCATGAACTCAACTGGCACAAGCCCCCCCATGACAAGAATCCGCGTCTGTTGTGAAGTTAATTTCACGCGTGAATGAAGTATCTAAACTCAAATTGTTCAAGCGTCCAACTAAGCATGAATAGCATGATTTATTCATGCAAGTCGCATCTGGTGTGAACGTAGCATAAGAATTAAAAGATATTTTGCCTACAGTAATGGGAGTGCCCCTTCTCAGGATCCTCCATGTTAACTACCTTCTGTTCCATTTGAGATGTAAATTACCCTGGTGACCTGACTTAATGCAAATTCCAATTGTTAGTTTCTGTCTCCATCTCGGGGGATGCTTTACTGCTATTCATGCAGCTCCCGGATGTGAAATGCTGAATTTTCTGCTGTATTTGAACCACTGAATTTATGGAAGCATATTTTGTTAAGTAAAATGAAATGAACCAAAATATACCAGTCGAATACATCCTTCATATTTTTAAACAGATTGAATATTTAGGAAGTGAATTCAGGTGAATATGAATTATTTAATTTTTAATTCTGAAATAGTGTGTGAGATATTTTGAATTATACAATTCACAGCCTAAATAAATAACTATGTTACATTTCAGGACCTAAAAATACCCTGAAAATACAAGGCATTAAAAAAGCAAGCACTATTAATTCAATGGATTATTTTTTTTTTTTTCAGTTAGTGCAATTCCTCATGCTTTTTTCTTATTCCAAAGACATTTGTCATTCATTTTCTTCCATAGGAGTATCACTATAAATAGTTTTATCAGATAAAAAGAAGTCTTTAATATCTGTATTGTTGGCATGGGCGCCGTATAGGGGGGGAAAGTTAGGACAAATCCAAAGGCCCTTGACTGACAGGGGGCCCAACAAAAAGGTAAAAACTAATTTAAAATTTGTATTATATTATACACTATAAAACACAGAGTATATTTCAAATAATAATAAAATGAATGATGTCTTTGATTTTACTTATTTTGGCAATAAAAGTTAAATATCACCATTGACCAAAAAATAAAACATCCATATTTACCAACCACCCCCTGTATCTGCATGAAATGGTCCTGCCTTAGCGCATTCATCAGTAGCCGCATTTCCACTGTCGGGCCAGTGAGAGCCAGGGCTTAAAATGGGCTGGCTGGGGCTCATAGCCCCGGGCAAGTAGCACCGAGGCCAGAATAGCACAGGGTTTCCACAGTAGAGCCTGAAGCTCCGCTGTGTTTCACTAAAACACACCCTTTACACTTCTCTCAGGAACAACGTCACGCAACCCCATAATTTCACCAACAAAGAGAAGTTATCAGAAAACTAAGAAATAAGTCACAGGAACTAGCGCGATCATAAAACGAACATGATAAAAGTGGCCGTGTGTTTGTATGCTTTGTTAAATATTCAAATTCAAAAGCATCAATGTTTTACTATAGTAGAATAAGTGATACATTGATCATAATGAATTAATTCATCAGGACTCAAAATTAAATCACACAGAAATAAATGTATTTGTATTTTATTTATTTTAAACGCTTATAAAAATAGCCTGCTTATTCATTCGAGCTGCTTTTTGTTATGATCCGCAGCGCTGACTCTCTATTTTTATAAAAGCACCCGAACAAAAATCATTTTATTTTGATGACATATTCTACACATAGCTAAACTCTTGAGATGAGACTTATGACAGATAAAATATGTTACTAAATGAAAACACAATTGTGATAAGAAATAAGACTGACGTCTGATTTCTCCATGTGGTTGTATTAACCTTGTTTGCTATGGTAATGTTAATGTTTATTGTGCATAGTCTTTTACATCGCTTTTAAATATTTCTTCCTTGTATGGTAATCATAATCCACATCGGATCAAGTTATTTCAAACACTAGCTGCTAACTGAAAGTGAGTTTTGAGCTCAACTTATTTTAAAAAGTCTGTAATACTGGTGTTAAAGCTGTTATCTTTCTGTAATGATCTGAAGCGCTGAAACTTTCCAGATGCGGAGAAACTCTGTGTGGCGAGTGGGGCGGGGCCGAGAGCCTTGGGAACAGGGAGAGGCCGGTGGAGTGATTGAGAAATGAGTGACACCTGCGCCACTCACCGGTCTCGTGTTTTATTTTGTGTTTTGATTTTGTTTGTGTGCAACAGTCGTCTGCGAGGGACTGTCGCGCTGTTTTGTATTTATTTTATTATTAAAGCTTTCATTTTGATTGTCCGCCGGTTCCCGCCTCCTTCTTCCCGATGATTATGAAGTTTGTGTTGTTACACTCTGCCTTTGTTCATAACCACTCCTCTAGCCCCAGCAAGGTTTTCGTCGGGCCAAAAAACCCGGCCCATTGGCCCCAAAGAAGCCCTGACAATGCACGATCAAGCTCCGGAAGTGACAGTGGAAACGCGACTGGCCCTGGCATGCACTAGCACGCTCGGTTTAAGCTCGACAGTTAGTTGCAGACAGTCAATTAATGCACGGCACGCTATCAGTGTTAATTTCGTTAATGAAGTCAATGACGAAAAATATTTGTTAACATTTTATGTGCGACTAAGACAAGAAGTTGATGAGCTAAAAATAATATCTGATGACGAAATTATGATGAAATTTATGCCGCGTTTTCGTTAACTAAATGAGACTGGACTACAATGTTATTTGAGGACTACCGGACATTCAAAATGAATCCTATAGGCTATTGTCTTTCAAAATGTGCGTCCCTGTCTTTGGATTGCGATCGGATAAGGGCCCTTTGCATATCTAGTCAGTATAACAGCTGCAGTGGATGGATAAACCACCAAAATGCGAACTAGCGATCTGAAACAATGGCCTCAGCACCCAAAGGGGCAGAGATGAGGTGACCAGACGTCCCGTTTTTCCAAAGAGTAATAAATCATTGTCGATTAACTTAAATTTAGTGAAGACGGGATAAGCGAAATCACGCTGATAGAAGTGCTCTCTCTCTCGCTCCACTTCCTCAGTTCAAATACATAGATCAGTTCTCAGCACTCAAATACACACACAGCAGTCCAGATGTTTATCGTGTAGAGTATCTCACGTAAATACAGTAGGTTATGGAATAAGTGAACGTGAACAGGTGTGTGAAAACTTAATGTGTCAGTATTTAATGCATGTCTTCCGTCTTAAAAGGACAGCATTCCAAATTAAATACCTATGTCATTAATTGTAATCAACAAAAGACGTTAAATAAATGTATACATGTTAAGTTAAACCTACAGTATCTGAAAAATGAGTTTAATTTGTATCTGTATTGTATTTATCTTATTGTGCTTTTAAAAAATATTATATATATATATATATATATATATATATATATATATATATATATATACACATATATATGAAATAAAAATGAAAATTGTCATAATTTATTCAAGATTTTCCAAATGTATTTCTTACTTCAAATTTCTCATAAACTTAATTGATTTGGTTTAAAGAGAGAAATGCCTTTCAACCTGTTACAACGTGATGAACCACAGAAATGATTTTGGAAACATTATTTTAAGGTTCAAAATTTTACATAGTTTTGCTTTAAAAACATTTTTATGGGGGCTTTTAATCTTGCATCAAATAGTGAACTGCATACTGTATGCAGACTTGTATTTACAAATCACCAGCAGTAAATATTGTGCTAGTACTAGTATTGAACTACAAGCAGCAAGACAGTTGCAAGCCTTTGATTAGAGTTATGTAAAGCTTTTGACGGGACAGTTAGGTCCAAGAGATTTGGTGACAACAGCTGCGCAGAGGGGGCCCAATTCGATTTTTTTTTGTCATGGGGCCCAAAATTCCTGGCAGTGCCCATGATTGGTGGTATCTCAGATAGTAGGTAAACTCCTTCTTGAGATCGATGATCAGCCTCAAAAATCCTGATCTGAGCACTAGTGATGGGAAGTTTGGTATTTTTCCTGCGAACCGGCTCTTTTGGAATGTTCGATTCAATAAACCGGTTGAAAAAAAACAGTTCACCGGTTCTTTACACTCGACGCAATGACATCACGTCTATCAAACATTCAAATATATCAAGTCAGTAATCATAACTTTAGTCAGTTAAAAGCCTCATAATCATGAAAGGTTTACAATTAAGTTTTGCAACAACGGATGCAAATACAGTAACCGTTTCGGAGATCTGTACTTTACTTGAGTATGTTTTATTTGCATCTACTTTCACTCTTACTCCACTACTATATTAAAGACAAAGTTTACTTTTTACTCCGATACATTTCCCCATGCCCGCTACAAGTATTTATTACACTTATTTTACAAACCAATGAAAAACCTGGTTTTCTTTTGGAAAAAAAAGAACGTGCGAGTTCTCACCAACATACGCTCACACAGCAGTTAGTTCGAGGTGGAAGATGACCTCTAAAACAGATTATAGTGCAGCTCTTGCTGCCTGCAATGATCCCGAGATTCCCGACAGGGATCACCCATGGCCATATCTCAAGGATATGTTTGAATTCACTGAATTCAAGGGAGATTCTTATCGGCTGAATGTCTTCTTTGCCTGCCATGGGTGAATGAAATTTCAGTAGGGCTGAAAAAAAAAATCTCATCAGTAAAGATTAGGGCTGCACAATGTGTCGTTTAAGCATCGAAACCGCGATGTACGAATCCACGATAGTCATATCGCAGGATGTGCGATGTAGGCTGTCATAGTTGATCCATTATTCATTAACTGTACAGGCCAGCTGCTCCCCGGCCCTTGACGAATGTGATTCGCAGATTCATTGCACAGCTTAACCATCATAGAGTGAAAGTTTATCATTGACAGGACTGAAAACCACATGCAAGTTTAACAGGGCAGAGAGAGAGAGACAGAGAGAGAGCGAGCGAGAGAGACAGAGAGAGAGCGTGCGCGAGAGAGACTAGCGCGCGAGAGAGAGAGCGAGCCGTCATCAAACAACACTAGCGCTGTATTGCTCTCTCTCCCCCGCGCATATTAATCAATTGACACTATGGTGTCGATGTTTAAAACATTTAAAATGAGAATGTAAGTGTGCTCACCCCATTTTTGTTTGTAAGAAAAAATATCGCAATATATATTGCAGGAAAATTCCAGAGGACCAGAGAGAAGGAAATTAATAGTGGAATAAAGTTGTTATTTTGGGGGGTTTTTTGCGCACAAAAAGTATTCTCGTCGCTTGATAAACTTAAGATTGAGCCACTGTAGTCACTTGGACTATATTAATGATCTCTCTAAAGGGGGGGTGAAATGCTCGCTTTCACTCAATATCCTGTTAATCTTGAGTACCTATAGAGTAGTGCTGCATCCTTCATAACTCCAAAAAGTCTTTAGTTTTATTATATTCATTAGAGAAAGATAGTCTGTACCGATTTTTCCCGGAAAAACACGACCGGCTGGAGGCATGACGTGTGGGCGGAGCTAAAGAATCACGAGCGCAAGTAAGCGAGCGGGCTCGAACCCGGGTCTCTGGCATGGGAGGCGGACGCACTAACAAGGAGGCAGAGATATTTTAAGCAGTTTTACTCACCGCCTGCAATTCCAACACACGATCGTGACCCTTTTTCGTTGGGACTGCATTATCCTTAAGAAATAAACGATGTGCAAATCCGTCGTCAAACTGGGCCTTGTTTGTAAAACAAGCATCTTCGAAATGCAGGGAACAAACAAAAACACTTGCACAACTCCGTTGATGCTCTGTAAAAATAAACTCCATCCTCTGGTACCTTAATTTTTTTTTGGTAATCTGTGCAGGGTTGTCTTGCCCTGGCAACCAAAAACACACTTCTTTTGTGACAAGTCGCGACGCTCTCGCTCTGATCCGTGAATGTCTGTGCTCTCAGTGCTCTGCTATACGGGAGCGCGTGCTCTTCCGGCAGAAGAGCCCTTAGGACCCATATAAGGAAATTCCGCTCCATCTAACGTCACACAGAGCCATACTGGAAAAAAACTTTCCGAAACTTGTGACAAACCGGACGTACAACTTAATTTTTTTAACTTTGTCCATGTTTAGCATGGGAATCCAACTCTTTAACAGTGTAAAAAACTCAGTATGCATGAAATAGCATTTCACCCCCCCCCCCCCCCCCCCCCCCCCTTTAATAACTTTTCAGGGCCAGCATTTCATTCCCGTAGAAGACTATGGAGGAGTGAGACAGCTCTCAGATTTAATCAAAAATATCTTAATTTCTGTTCCGAAGACAACCGAAGGTCTTACGGGGTTGGAACAACATGAGGGTGAGTAATTACTGACAGAATTTTCATTTTTGGGTGAACTATATCTTTAAAGAGGTGGTTCTTGCTCATTGATATTCTGAAACAGCCTTACCTTGTATCTTGCACATCTTCTGTTTGATGCAGCTATTATGTTATGGAACATGTCTATTAAAAGTTCAACCCCTATACTGCGATAAGGTGCTTCATTGTCTCTTTTGATTGTAAATCTAACAAATTCTTAATTGCAGCTAATCTCATAATTTTTTCAATTAAAACATTGCATATCACTCCCAAAAGAACTGATCTGCTTAATTATTGATATTTACAGTTAATTTGAATATTTACTTTTTAATTCCGGTAAGTATGTTTTAAATAGGATACTTTTGTACTTTTAATCAAATTATGTTTGAATGGAGGACTTTCTACTTTTGTCATTTTTTATTTAGATACATCTACATTTACTTGAGTATAACTTTTGAGTACTTTTACCACCCCTGCTAACCCGCACGTGCTGAAGTCCAGTATCAGCTGCTCTACTCGTGTTCACATTCTGTTAACTACAAACTCAATTTGTGAATCTGTCATCGTTAACACAGTACAGATATTTCATAATTCATCCCTTAAACTTTAAAGTCTTTCTTTAGAGTCTTAATTATTGTCCAACTTCCCTGAAAACCCCTTTGGACTATATAATCTAACTTAATCTACAATTTAACAAAATATGTAGATTAATCTTTTAAAAAAATGTGTGTATATATATATATATATATATATATATATATATATATATATATATATATATATATATATATATATATATATATATCACACTTTCCGATGTTTAACAAAATACTTTAAAAATTATCATGAGCCGTATCCCAGATAGCAAAATTTCTCTGGCCCACCTCTGGGCCATATCCTTGCTCTGGTTCTGGCCCAGTTCTGGCTGGGTCCCCGGCCCAAAACTGGCCCATTTACTGAAAGCATACATAAACAGTTTCCTCTGGCCCAGAAGCGGCCCACACCCTGTAAAAAGACTTAGTGTTTTTATCTGGCCCAGGTCTGGCCCAAATACACTAAGACACTTCTGGCTGAGAGTCGGCTTGGTCCCCGGGCCAGATGTGGCCCAGAAACTGCCAAACATACTTAAATTTATCAGGAAAACACAAATACAACCATTTACATTTTTTAAGGGATTTTATTAAAATAACGAACAAATACATATTTTAGAACATATACATGAACAAATGCAGAAACCCTTTCATGCCCACCCACCCCTCAACACAGACAGAGACACAAGTGCACTTTAGACAGCTGCCTTCTCCAAAAGCCGTCTCTTGCGCCCGCCCTCTCGATCGGCTGCTAGCTGGAGCCACCTTCTTATGGTCCCTTCAACCTCCATTTCAGCGGCATTAGCAGTTATGGGGTTTCTCCGAACTGCACCTTTTGAAATAAAGAAATACATGTTGTAAGGTCTCTATGAAATTTAAAATCCCTAGGAACAATTTCTCAATACTTTGGTTATCATTGCTCTTTTATACATAGATCTTTTATATGACTGGATGAGATTTTTTTTCTCTTTCACTCAAATGTAATCACTTCCAAACATACGTAAATACGTAAATACAGACCAGAAGACCAAATTCAAAGACCATAATATAAAACTGAATAAAACATTAATTTGCTATTTCTACAAGTATACCATTCAGAAATATATTCCAAATCTAAAATTACAAAAGAATTAAAGCCTTTCAATTTCATTACCATTTATACAAGCTTAGTAATAATATTGTACTGTAATATATGTTAACATGGACCATGTAACATACACCTACTGCAGTAAATTCTAATCAGTAGGGAGTTTCATTCTTGTTTAATAAATACATTTTATAAAATAAAAAATTGTGTTATGCTTCTCATTGCTCTGAGTAATGCACTTTTCATTATATTGACTTCCATTAACATGCACACAAATGTGGGAAACGGTAAATGCAAGCACAACATCATTTTGTTGCATTCTAAATTTACTTAATTTATATTATATATTTTACATTATTAATATAATATTAAGATTGATAAAATAATTTCCTATTAATATTAAGCATAATTTTGATATTTTGATCAGTATAATAATAATAATAATAATAATAATAATAATAATAACAATAATAATAAAGTAAAATGACAAAACTAATATTTATGGTAGTAATGGCAATTATTTATTTTAAAATTAATTAATATTTATATTATTTTAATTTATTTTATATATTATTTTGCATTATTAATAATTAATATAATATTCAGATTGATTAAATCATCTACTATTTATATGAAATATAATCTTTATATTTGTATTATTATTATTATTATTATTATTATTACAACAGTAAAACTACAAAGCTAATATTTATGGCAGTAATGAAAATTCTTTACTTATGTTTAATTTTAAAAATACTTAATATTGTACATTATAATTCATAATTAATATAATATTACAATTTATTAAAAAAGCGACTAATAATATTAAATATCATTTTAATAGTTTAATCAGTACGATGTTGATGATGATGATGATAATAATAATACAGTAAAACTATGGTAGTAATGACAATTCTTTATTATTTGTTTAGTTTTAGAATTAATTAATAATTATATTGCTTCAATTTATTTTATACATTATTTTACATTATTATTTATAACATTCAGAGTGATTAAATAATCTATTAATATGAAATATAATTATTATTATTTTATTATTACAGTAAAAATACAAAACTAATATTTATGACAGTAATTAAGTTTACTGCTTATTAATAATATATTATTTTAAATTATTCTAAATAATTGTTATAATATTCAGATTGATTAAATACAAATTATTATAGAAAAAAAATTATAATAACAACTGCAAATGTGTTAGCAAGTAAACTGCATTTACTCGTACCCACTACAGAAATAGCTAACTTTGTATGTAAACATATATAGGCCTGGTTTCACAGACAGGGCTTAGACTAAGCCAGGATTAGTCCATAGTTCAATTAGGACATCTAAGTAATTTTTTTTATAAATGTGACTTAATAAAAAAATAATTGTTATGCAGCTTGAGACAAAACAAAGGCACTGATATATTTAAAGATCAGTCAGTACAAGTTTCTTTCAGTTGAAATAGCTCAGAATTACATTTTAGTCCGGGACTAGGCTTAAGACTTGTCTGTGAAATCGGGTATACTGTCTCCTTACCAATCACAACCTCTCTGAGTTGAAGAGTGGCCACTGAAGTCTTTCCATTGACTCCTCTCCAATTAAGGTTCTTCGCCAGAGAGTTGGCAATCAACCTCTTTAATATGCGCCAGGTGCAGTCGCGCACATCTGCCCCACCAATGAGCCCCAACCAGTTTATCTGAAATAGAATTAAAAAAAGAAAAAAATTCTCAATAAAACATTTTTGTATATCCATTGTTTAAATATGTATATTTCAACAATTAATTAAAGTACAAAAAATATATAATTAAAGAAAGGTTGTTATAAAAACGGTCAGGAAATTATCCAAAGATATTTGAAATTGGACAAAGATGTTTGTTTTGCTGTTTCCACCCCCTTTCTATTACTACAAGTGCCATTCCTGAAGGCACAGAGGTGCTGACATTGATCAAGTCCTGTGTCAACATGTGTACACATCGATGGTCTTCTGATTGTCACCTTTTGCACAGTGGGTGAAGCTGTAATCTGCTGAATAGTCACTTTGAATGTCTCACATTTGGTTTTTATACACATGGCCAAAGAAGGGATAAAAGAAGATTGTAACTGTTGCTCTGTCACTTTCCTCTGCTGCCTCCTTTCTTTGCTGGAGCTCTTCTTGGGGCTCTGCTTTCTCTCCCTCTTTTTCTCTAACTAGTGATTCAAGGTTAATAGTGAAGTTGCAATACAATATACTCCCTCAATGCTCTCCCACATATTTAGCTATTCTAACGGCACTTATTTCCAATGTTGGTATAAGTGGCAGTGCGTGGTAATAGACGAGAAATGCACAGTTTTATACCATTGTGCTGATAACGCTTCTTAGTCCTTTGGCTATCCTACAGCCTGAACCACTGTAGAGAAACCACCCTTACAGCCTGGGTCCTGGAGGGTTTAGCTCCAACCCTTATCAAACACATCTGAACACACTTATCAGTGTCTTCAGGATTACTGGAAGGCTATAGGCATGTGATATATACTAGGGTTGGAGCTAAACTCTGCAGGGATATCGGCGCTCCAGGAGCAAGTTTGCCCATACCTGGTATGGTAATATACATGGTCAATTGCATAACAATTTGGCACCCAAGAATTACGACAAGATTGATTCCAGAGAGCGTATCATTACAGCCCTAATTTATGTACCAGTTAAAACAAAACAAAAGATCAGTAACCGTGTAATTGTGCAAACAATTGTAAAAAAAAAAAAAAAAAAAAAGAAAGCATCTTACCAGTTTTTGCTTGTAATCTGGGCTCTGCTGAATCCTTTGCTCAAGGCTGAGCAGTCGTGGAAGGTCTTGCAGGGGCAGCAAACCTTCCTCAATGTCCAAAAGCTGTCCCTGGTCTTCCCGCAGCTGCAACAATCTGAGGATGGTGGTTTGCTGGTCCAGCACCATCTCTAATTTTGTTAAAACCTCCCTCAGCAGGGCTAAGTTAAAGACATTTACAATATTTTACAATTATAATACACACTACAAAACTGTACAATGTCATCCTCAGTCTTATTTAAAAAACGATAAACTTAAAAGTAAGATGACTGAGTGGAAATCACTGTAGGACCAACCTGGTTCGGATGATTGCTGGGGGGCAATTCGGAACGTCTGACAACTCCGCAGCGCTATAAAAGAATTTGTGAATTGAGGAAAAAGTCTTACAAATGAAATACTTACAAAAGAAAGTCAAATAAAAAGCGAAGGAATACACTCACGTGGGACATCGTCCATCGGCTGCCAATTTTGCAACATCTCTGTATATGACCCTTGTGGTGGTGGTGGTGGTGGTGCTGCTGCTGCTGGCAATGTGGTGATGGGAACAGGGGTGAAAGTGGTGTTTGGGATGACTACAGGGAGGTTTACAGTGGGGGCAGGTGGAAGAAGTTGCTTGGGGGGTGGGCCAGACTCCTCCTCTGAATCCAGTAAGCAACCTCCAGGTGGGCCAATTCGAACACTCTTCCTATTTTAAACAAAAAAATAATTAATCAAAATGAAATGTAAACTTCTAAATCGCCTTCTTAACTTCTTGCTAATTCTAAAAAATAAATCTGGAAAACAGGTCTTTAAATACAGCCTGAACGCATCAAGAAATAGCACCAGTGACATGCTGAACAAATATCTGTACATTTTACGCCTTGGTGGTTTCTGTCCAGACATTTCTGCGTCTGACTGGAGGTCTGACCAGGTCTCTGCCTCTTTAGCCTTCCTTCTGCCCTCTTCATAGCTGTCTGCAAAATTCAGTTGAATTTAACGTTTTCAAAATTTCTTCGGGATCACTCAATTAGATAAAACTTAGTACTTCAGTAGGCTAATCTTATGAATTACACATACAACATATCAACACAGTGCTGAGCCTAATAATGGTCTGTTAGGCTGCTGAGTGGACAATATAATCTAATAATGGACTACAGAATTCTATGATCCCACATTAAATAACAATTAACTTATGATCAAGAATAAATGAAGTTACAATAATGTGGAAGAAAAAGTGAAACCTAGCATGAAAATGTAAAATTTACCTGTTGAAAACATTGTTCGGACTTCCCAACTTCCCCAGTCACAGTTAGGAGGTGTCTTGTTTTTAATGGCCAGGTGAAGGGCCATACCCCTCAGTGAATTAGGCCAATAGCACTGGCCATTCTCCACCCAAATGGCTGGAACCAGCTCCACCTCATGTGACTCAACAAATTCGACAATTTTGAACATGTCTGTTTGGAAAAAAAAAGAAACAAGTGTAGTATTTACAAGTATATACACAGGTGTCAACTTTTTTTTTGCACACATTCACTACATTGCCAAAAGTATTTGCTCACCCGCTTCCAGTGAACAGGTTTGACTACTTTAGTCATTTCCATTAATACAAATCTTAATGTTAAAGCTAATTTTATAGCAACAGTTTGGACAGGACCCTTTTCTATTATAATTTGACAATGCCTCTATGTATGAGGCAATCTTGGTGTTTGGTGATGAGTTTTTAGCTCAAGGTCTGCATTTAAAGTCACACCAGAAGTGTTCAGCTGCGATTAGGAGTTGGCTTTCTGCAGACCAGTCAAGTTCTTCCACAATGACTCAATCAATCATTTATTTTTTAAGATTTTTTTAAGCCTCATACACAGAGGCATTGTCATGTTATAATAGAAAAGGGTCATGTCCAAACTGTTACTATAAAATTAGAATATCATTATATGCTTTAACATTAAGATTTGTACTCAAGGATATTACTAAAGTAGTCAAACCTGTTCACTGGAAGAGGGTGAGCGAATACTTTTGGCAATATAGTGTATGTGTTTTTTATTTTTCTGCCCTGACACCCAGATAGTTAATCAAAAATGAAAATTTTCTGTTACTTTTTTCTTGAGCAAAACATTAAAGACGATTTTTAGCTGAAGATTTTTGTGTTCCTTGGTTATTCACAGAATGCAAGTCAAAGAATTACATCCCTTTTAGAATCAAAATAAAAACTATACAGGCAAACCAAGATTAATACCCATGTGTACGTCGTTATGCAACAAATTAGTAAATTTACAGCAGAATTAAATTTTCGGGTGAAATGTCCCATTAAAGCACAACTCCACTTCCAGAATAAAAATAAGTCCACCACTGAAGTACACTATAAAGAGAAAAATACTGGAATGTTTTCCTAAATAAAATTAATTTCTTTGCAACTGAAAATGACTATGCTGCACAACATTGCCAACCAGACCGGTCTTAATATCATTACCACCAAGACCCAAGTTATGTGCATCAGTTATGTGCATCAGTCCAATTGGATCACAGTTGATGGCAGCTTGTGAGGAATTCACCTACCTGGAAAGTTCATTTGGCACTGACAATGCAGTTGGCAAGATATTAATACACATCTTGGGAAGGCTCATAGCACCTTTGCTAGACTCTGGCCGACCTGTAAGTTATGTACTGTAGAGCTATACAGAAGAACAGTGTGGTGGTTGAGATCAAATGCAGACGGTTGAGATGGCTTGGGCATTTATTAAGAATGGACCAGCACCACATCCCGAATGTGGCACTTAAAATGGACAGCACCTGGTAAGAGAAGACAAGGAAGACCAAAGATCACCTAGAGGAGGACAGTGACATCAGAGCTGGAAGAAATGCATCTCACCTGGAGCGAGCCACAATATGAGGTCAGATGATAGTGGCCTTATGTCCCTATCCTTATGGGAATAAAGAGGATTAAGTAAGTAAGTAATGTTATTTGCTGTACCACACCACCTAAGATGCAGATGAGTTTGTTTCTTCATGGAAATAGATTTGGTAAAGTGTAGCTTCACATCACATGCTCATTAATGGATACTTTGTAGAGAAACAAAGGATAAAAACATCAAAATAATCCACACCACTCCAGTCCAGTCCACCAATTAATATTTTGTGAAGCCAAAAGCAGCACGTTAGTCTATCATCAAGACATTTTTAACTTAAAACTGTTACTTTTGGATGAAATACGAGTCTATAATGAAATGTCAGGAGATAAATCTGCACAAATCAAGCACTGTTTACACGCAGAAACAGTCTAAAACAGTGGACTTTATGACTTAAGCTGTTAGAAGCGTGCAACCTTTTTCTTCAAGACATTAACTGATGGACTGGATTGGTGTGGACTACTTGTGGAAAGTGATGTTTTTATTAGCTGTTTGGACTCTCATTCTGACGGCACCCATTCACTGCAGGGCATCCATTGCTGAGACAATGATGCAGAGACACATTTCTCCAAATCCGTTCCCATGAAGAAACAAACTCGTTTACATTTTAGAAAGGGTGAGTACAATTTCAGAAAGCTGCTTAAAAAATATTGAACAAGTAAAACATGAAAGACATTAGAAGTAGATGTGATTATGAACAAAGCTTGATGAAAATTAAGTGAACTTTGTTCAGTTCAAATGAATTTTGCAAAGCCCTTTTAAGAAAAGGGGAGAGCACAGCTTAAAAAAAAAGCTGCACAATAAGAAACGGCTAAATGAAATCAGTGGCACAAGTGCAGCAATGGCACTGCAACAAATTTGTCTTGATTTGGCAACCTCACATACTTCTCAACATGGTCAAATAACTGAATGGTTTTCAGCCTCGATGAGATTTTTCCAACCAGGTAGATGCCCAAATCACTTGAACTCAGAGGATACTCAAAAAATGGTTCCATTAATTCATATTCTCTGAAGACAATATATATTTTGTCCTGACACTGAAGGATATTGTCAATCAAAGCAATGCAGCCACCAATCTTAACACATCTGTCTCCCTCGCTTGATGCATCTATTTTGGTACCACCTATGACAAGCTCCTGGAACTGAAGTACAGATATGTTCATCATAGAGGGTGGAAGTGGGCCAGAATCATGCTCCTTCTGCAACCTTTTCTTTCCATGTGAAGCTTCATCATTTCCTGTAAAAGGATCCGAATAACCTGGGCTAGTGGATGATGCGGGGTTCTTATCATCTTTTTCATCTTACCTAGATAATCCTCAAATGGAAATCCGGATATTAGGTCAAGATTTCCATGTATTCGAACATCCTCAGAAAGATGGGTTAATCCATGAAGATTGTAAGTGACAAATTCTGGACCATACAGTTTGCCAAAATGTGTCACAAATGACACAAGTAATGTGTGTGCAAAGTCATGAAGATCTGCAGACAATGAAGGACTTGCAAGGATGAAAATGGCAACTGATAACAACATGAAATTGTTGTAGACTGAACCCGACAGCACATTTTGGAGAACCACTGGCCCCGTGTACAACAAGAACTGTCGCAACTCTGTGGCTTTCCACCGGAGTCTTTCTAAAAGCCCTCTTGGTTTACGAGCGAAATCCACGAGCGAAATCCGTAGGAATGAAACCTCTTAAGCCTACGAGTGCACTAGAGATAAGCTTCATCTGATGAGAAGACAAGCGGGATGGCAAAGGCCCTGATGCAATCCATAAATCCAACAGTCTCCGCACTACCCCAAGACAGACAAGGTGCATGTAATCATGAGGAAAGCATGACACCATGCCTATACCTACATCAGTTAATGGTGACTTTGTCACGTGATGATCTTCATCATTCAGCATTTTGAAAGACAGATCTGTCCGGAGTGCACTGTTGACTTCTGGAAAAGTCATTCTGTGTTTAAGATAAACACCTGTTTGAACACACTTGTCACATCCTGAGTAACCAGTATGACTTTTCGTTCCTTTAATGAAAGCTCTTGCTGGCGCATCACAGATGACAGAATTGACCTTCAAGAAGCACTGTTTCCCTTTGATGAAGAATCCTTTGCTTAGTTCTTGCAACTCACTGACAAGATCTTGTAAATATGCAACCAGACAACTTGGCTTTGAGACACCACAAAACAGAGCAATGACAACTGGCTTTTTCACAACACCCTGTAGCAAGCCAAGGATTGGCCAGAACTGTACTGAGGAACTCTTAAACAGAGGTAGTCCATCTACGTTCAGCTGCAATTTAAATTCATGCCTGTTTGGAATGTGAGACCAGATGCGATCCATGCTTTTTGCAAAAGCTTTCAAAATGCCGACATAGTGGTAGGTACCACCAGCAACAACTTGGATGCTGTAGGAGGTAGTGGTATGTAGAAGAGTTCTGGCATCCTTTGGTAGGAAAGGATGATGAACTCTCAAGATGGCCAGAAGTGCAGCCAAAGCTACTAAAGACACTCTGAAATGAACTGCCCAGTCGCACAAAGAGTCAGTTAGTGATGTACTGACATTTACTATGTCATCATCACTCTGCAAATCATCTTCACTGTCAAATTTATGTGATGCCTGACCCTGATCACCCTGATTCTGGTCCTCCTCTGTGATATTCACAGTGGCATTCTCTGCAGCTCCAGTGATCTGCATCTCATCAGGAAAGGAAGAAAATAAAGAACTCACCCTTTTCACTGCTCGTTTTCTAAGACTACGTCTATCCATGTTTTTACCTTTTTCTTTCTCCAACCTAAGGAAAAATACAAGTGAGAAATAAACATTAATCAACATTGACATTAACTAAATCATACACTTGTTTTAAAAACACTCATTTATTCACTGTGTATTGTAAATATATTAAACCAGTGGTGCAACCAGTGTAAAGGTATATGCAAGCTCCATTATACTCAAATATTATGTGGAAGCTGATCATCAAGATACATCAAGATATTTACATTTATGCCTACATTTAATCATGACAGACACTTATCCAAACCAAGTTACAAATGAGCACAATAGAACCAAAACATGAACAAAATGTTAAGTAAGTGCTATTATATTTATATATATATATATATTTAAGTCAGGTAGCCTAGTTAATATTAAAAAAAAAAAAAAAGTATATATATGTATATATATATATATATATATATATATATATATATATATATATACACACACACACACACATACATAAATACACACTGTATATGTTTTTAAAATGGCACAGATTTTTAAATACCTGAAAGTACACTCTTAATAGTCAGTGAAGCATTATAATGTGATATCTGGATAATCAAGTAATTTTAATAATGAAAGAACTTTAGTAATTATAATTAAAACTTGGAAACTGTATGAATGCAGAAATTTTAACTAAATTTAGAACTGATGGTGGTTCTTTGTTGATCATTCAGTGTTTCTGTAAAAAAGGGGGGGGGGCTAGCAATAATACTGATAAGATGATAATAATAATAATAATAATAATAATAATAATAATACGAATTCTACTAATAAGAACAGTAATGGATTCATGAATATTAATCAGGTTGTCTGCATTCGGTCAAACTGATTTGCTCTGTAGGTGAGCACCAGCCAATGAGATTCCGCTTGCGCATTAGTTCCGCCCACTACTAAGGAACTCCGTTATTTCTACAGAAAAATACAACAAAGAATATCATTCTGCATGTAATTAGACTCTCTCGCTCGTCCTCTCTCTCAATCTCTCAATTTGCGCGTGTAAGAAAAAGCTACGGCGAGTGGTCCGTCTTCACACTAGAGCTCACCGTACGTCAAACACAGGTGCACTGCGCGTGAATTGAGCTGAACTGCTCGACGAGATAAAAATCAGAAGTACACAGTCAGAATATTTAGCGCAGAATTTACACTTTATCTTCAACTCACACGGTGGCGAGTAAATCTAATAATATATTAGTCAATGGCTAATATTAGATATCATTTAGTCGCCAGAGTCAAGATATAGTCGCATATGCTAGTGCTTTACTCGCAAAGGGATGTCCCTGAGAAGAATCAACAGCACATTACGCATAACAGTTCCAAATGATTGAATGCATACAAATATTTACGGCTCATCTGCTTGCCTGCATCACCAATGGAAATATAGCTACAAAATTTGCTTTTTTAATTTCCTTTTAATGCGTTCAAATGAAGTATTGTTGTTTTTTTATAGTGAACTTATTTAAATACTGTAACGGGTGCTGTAAACTTGCAGTTTATTCACATAATTTTGTTTTTATTCTTTTAACGCTCGTGCTGCAGTTCTATGCCCTCCACCGCTTCGCACCAAGTTAGCGTTGAAAACTATATGATGTACACTTATGCAGTCAAAGTTCATTAAACCACTCAAGTAAGTTAATATTAACCCATAAATACTTTAAGCCAACACATATGTTTATTGTTGGCTTAAATCTAGTTAAATTATGCCTATATCTGGCCTGACTTTTTTTTTCTTTTTTTTTTTACATCCAACATAACGTTAGCTAAGCTAACGTTAATAACTGTACTAATAACTGTACTAGACGGAAGGAAAAATACAGAAAAATATACTTACTAAAGTGTGTATTTTATTTCTATGTCAAAAGATATTTAAGAATTCCTGCAACGCTAAAATGTGTTGACTAATTAACGTTACCCTAACAAATTGGAGAGTTCCGGTTTAGCTAACAATTTGTTGACAAATTTATTAACCGTTTTGATTGTGCTATATATATTACAAGACTATAGAATACCCTTAATAGTCTTAAAGAGACTTTGGTATTTCACATCTTACAAAATTAAATAATGCTCCACTTACCAGTTCAGGCGTCGAAGTGAGGTCCCTTTTCCCGCTCTGTGGGATTAGAATTGATGACGAAAGTCGTCTTGTGGCCGTTTCAAAGCAAGTGAGCCGACTGTCGCTCCACAGAATCGGGCCGTGTGCTTGATAGATATCCGTCTGCCGCATAATATTTATAAATGGCGCCAAACAGCGTGACGGCTGGTCTGTCAGTTCCAGTCGGGCAGCGTATGTCCATCCACAAAGACAATGCAATGTGCATGTTTATGTACCCTTTTTTAATTGTTTTTGTTGTTTCTGTAAATATTATTCTGTTATTATAATATTTAATAATAATTATTATTATTTTATCATGATTTTATCATCATCATGAAAAATCAACTGGGTAAAAATGGACATTACAAGTATTATAGGCCAGTTTTTGTTGTTGATATCATCATCATCATCATCATCATTAATTTCCAAGTCATTGCACCAAACAGCTCAGTCACACTTCAGCCGTAATAGGGCCAGATACAATGCAATGTACCTAATACAACTACAAGACGCCAGTCTTGGTGCGACCACGTGAGACAGTATGTCAGCCGACCCGGACTCCAGCCGATTGTGCCGACACTCAGCCAGAATCGGGCCGACTATGCTTGCTATCTGGGATCCTCAGTTCATCGGTTCTCAAATCGGACGCGTCCGAAAGAAACGGTTCTCGGTTCAGTGTACTGGTGATCCGAAACCCGATGCAACCGGTTCTTGACTCGAGAAACGCTCCAGCAGTGGGCATGTTCGTTCGTCATCTGGCTCTGCTCGGTGTTCATCTTCAGTTAGGTCTTCACAGCAGTTAGACAGTGTACTGTTTTAGTAAATGAATTACTACGGGATATTGTTTTATTCGGACTCAGAGGGAGTGTCAGTCACATTAAAAAAGTTAACCGCTTAAGTCATTTGTGGATTAATGCTTATTGGAGACGCGAATCGTTTCAAACGATTCAGTTCGATTTGGGGAACTGGTTCAACCGGTTCAATAAGAAGAACCGGTTAAATCGAAAAATTCGTTCGGACATCACTACTACGGAGTACCTACTTTCTTACATATTGTTGTAAGAACAAACTGTGTAACATGGGTTTCAAATATGAAATACAGTGAATTACTGACCTCTCCTCAGAAAACTCAACCCCAGCAGCGTCCGAAAGCTTTGACGACTCGCTCTCTTATCAGACAATGACTTCACAGACAGCGTTTGTTCACGGTTTCTCCCGACAGTGATTTCTTTCTTTCCTTCTGTTTATTGGCGTTTGGCAGACTAGCTTATTAGTGCGTTACCGCCACCAACTGAACTGGAGTGTGGAGCATCGATGTATGTATATCAGTATATGTATCATGTATGTATGGCATACTAAATAATACTTATAGTCATAAATAAATAAACAAATAAACAAACATCATTATATTCTTATATAATTTCCTGTATCTTTAAGATATTTCAACAAAGCAATTCTAATATTCTTATTCCTTTTTAGCATACTTAATATATCTACTAGCATCATGCTTCCACCTTCATCTATTACTTTAGCTTCTAGCATTTGTCCTTCGTTGTTATATGCTCTACAATGCAACAGTACATGCTCTACAGTTTCACAAATCCCACAATGCATACATAATCCATTCGGATGTTTCTTAATTCTATTTAAATTTCCATTCAATGCAGTATGTCCTATTTTAATTCTTATTATTACTGATTCTTCTCGTCTTCTTAATCCCATGTCATTGTTACGTATTCCTACTTCCTTTTGAATTCTATATAGATGTCGTCCAGTCTTCTCTTTCTCCCAAAGTTTCTGCCATACATTTATAAGAGCTTTCCTAATTATTGTTTTTGCTTCTGCCTTACTCATTTTTTATGGCAATTCCTATCTGATTCAAATTCAAAGAATTCTTAGCATGCTTATCTGCCTTCTCATTTACTTCAACTCCAACATGTGCTGGAACCCAAATAAATGAAATAAAAATGCCCTGATTTTCCATTCTATATGCTGCAGTATTTCAAGTATAACATATGGTCTGCAGTTAGCCTGATTTTATGCTTTTTAACGCAGCCAATGAATCTGAACATATTACAGTTTTTTTTTTTCATCTATTTTCCTCTACCCACTGGAGAGCCAAAACAATAGCTACCAATTCTGCTGTAAATACAGATAAAAATTCTGGGATTCTTTCCTTAATAACTATTTCATAATGTGGAATAACTACTGCTATTCCTGTTTTCATAGTTTCTGGATCTTTTGAACCATCAGTAAATACCTGTATCATTTCATAATACGCCTGATCCATATATGTATTAACTCTTATTTTTATTGGTTCACAATCCTGTTTCCTCACGCCATCTGTTAAATAAAAATCTACTTTAGGCATTACAAACATCCATGGTGGAATTGCTGACATGTGTACTGTATTACTGAATTTTATATTTTTTACCTCTATTGACTCCGCTATTTCCTCCATTTCTTGACCAATATTCTTAAAATTACTTTTTCCATTTTCCCAGCTTTTTACCAATATTGCTTTAGTAGGGTGTTCATTGTTGTGCCCCATCAAAGAAGCCCAATATACCATTTTCAGTTGTTTACGTCTTATTTCCAATGGAATTTCTCCCATTATAACTTGCATGGAAGCTCTAGGGGAAGTTTTAAATGCCCCACAACATATTCTCAAAGCCTGTGTTTGTACAGCATCTAATTTTTTTAGTAGAGACTTACTCGCTGCCCCATAAATCATACTACCATAATCTAATGCTGATCGGATGATATATATATATATATATATATATATATATATATATATATATATATATATATATATATATATTATTCATATATATATTCCTCAGAGAACTTCTACTCAGTGCCTCAGTTCTCAGTGCCTTTTTGCACTTGGTCAGCAGTTTCTCTACATGTGTTTTAAAAGTCAATCTTGAGTCCAACCACACTCCTAGAAATTTTACCACTGACACCTGTTCCAGAATCTGTCCATATAATGATAAATTAATATTAATATTTCTCTTTTTTGAAAAACAAATGATTTGTGTTTTGGCTACTGATATTCGAAAACCCCATTTCAGCGCCCACTCTTCAACTTTATTTATTGCAGCCTGAACTTTCTTAACTGTATATGATACATTTCGGCCTCTTTTCCAAAGTGCCCCATCGTCCGCATATAAAGATCTACCCATATCTTGCTGTAAATCATGGAATATATAATTTATCATTATATTGAATAGAAGAGGGCAGCACACACTCCCTTGAGGAGTTCCATTTTCAACTGTATAAACAGTAGAACAAGATGTTCCCACTCTAACCTGAATTTTTCTCTCAAATAAAAAATCCAACACCCAGTTATACATTCTTCCTCTAATTCCCATATTCTTGAGTTTTATAAGAAGTCCTTCTTTCCATAACATGTCATAAGCTTTTTCCACATCAATAAAAACTGCAACTATGACTTCTTTATTTATCTGTGCCTTTCTTATTTCTGATTCTAAACATAATAATGAATCCATTGTCGTTCTACCTTTCTGAAAACCACTTTGATAAGGAGTTAAAAGACCTCTGTTTTCTATTACATATGTAAGCCTACTTGTAATCATTCTCTCCATAATTTTGCACATATTTGATGTTAGTGCTATTGGTCTGTAATTTGTTGCTTATGACCTATCTTTACCAGGCTTTCCTACAGGAATAATTATTGAATGTTTCCATGCTGAAGGAAGTTTGCCCTCTGCCCATATATAATTTCAGTAATTTAAAAAGTGCTACATCTGATAATTGTCCTATCATACTATAACATATCTCGTCCTGCCCAGGAGAAGTTTCTTTTACTTTAGCAATTGCTGTTTTTAACTCATAAAGTGTAAAATCTGCATAAATTCACATTTATTCAAAATATCAGGATTTTCTCTCCTAACTCTCTCTCTCCTCTTCAGTCAAATTACTACTACAATTTACTTTTTAAAATACTTTAGCTATCATTTCTGCCTTATCATTATTTGAAACTGCAATTTCATTTCCATTCTTTAATACTGGCATGTTAAAATTCTTGCAAATACCTCCCATCCTTCTAATCATACTCCAAATATCTGAAATCTGAATATCCCATCCAATATTATTACAGTAATTTCGCCAATAGTTTCTTTTAGCGGTTTTTATTGTTTTCCTTACTATAGCTTGTGCTTTCTTATACTTTATAAGGTCAGAGTATACATATGATGATTTAACTTTCTTAAATGCTTTATTTCTTTGATGTACAACTTCTACACACTCTTTATTCCACCATGGAACTGACTTCCTTTTCCTAACTGTTGTTTTCTTTCCTATTATCTCTGTCGGTTTTATTTATAATATTACTTATTTTTCCATTATATTCTTCTATTACATCTTCCTGGTCATCCATTTCAATAATTCTATTACTACAAATATAACTGAATACTTCCCACGGTGCATTCTTTCATTTCCATCTTTCTTGTTCTGCCTTTTGTATTCTAACACCAATTCTGCTTCTTACTGGATAATGATCACTCCCTACTGTTGTTTCCTTCAGAACTTTCCATGACCAAACTTTTGCCATATTTTCTGATACCAGTGTAAGATCTAGTACTGACTTCTGGCCATTTACAATGTTCACCCTTGTTTCTGATCCATCATTAATACACACCAGTCCATTTTCGTCATTCATTTTCCTTACCATTAAAATCTGTATTTTTACTACCCCATAAAGTGTTGTGACTATTAAAGTCACCACACCACACCACTTTTGTCACAGTGTCTGGGTTGTGTTCCCTGCGTGTCCACTAGGTGTCCTCCGTTCCCACGGTGTCTGTCATCTTATCACTTCCTGTTCCCTTATTTGGTCACCTTCCTCCTTGTTTTAGTTAATTGATTGTTCCCCCACCTGTCTCCTGTTTCCCCATTATCCTTCTGTGTATAAATACCCGGTCTGTCTGAGTCTTTGTCATGGAGTCCTTGTCGTATGCGTGATACTTCCCTGAGTCTGCTCTTGCTGTATGTTCTTGTTCTTGTTATGTTTATTGGATATCCTGGTTTTGACCCTGCCTGGACTGTTTACCCCTTTTGGATTGCCCCTCAATAAACCTTGTACCTGCATTTGGATCTCTCCTGTGTTTCTTGTATCAGAGAACGTGACAGAAGGACTCCGTCACAACCTTGAGATTCAGCGGTATGTCGACTGACGCTTCTTCCCCAGCCACTGAGCGGGAGAGAGATAGTCAGTTTGAGGGAACCCGCCTGGTCGTGTTTCGCGGGACCAGGGGAGGTCGCCGAGGAGGAGGAGGTGGGCGGGAGGAAGTTCAGCATCGCTCTCCACCATGGCCCCCCTTCGACTCTGGGCTCATGTGGGAGGGACCAGAGCCGCCATCTCGCCAGGGCAGAAGAAGAAAGCCAGCGCCACTGCCCATGATGGCCACAGGTCCAGCGCCACAGCACAAGATGGCCGCCAACCCAGCGCTGCTGCAGTGCATGACCACCAACCCCGCACCACGAGGCAAGATGGAAGCCAGCCTCACCCCACAGTGCAAGATGGCTGCCAGCTCAGCACCAACGCCCAAGATGGCCGCTGACACCCATCTCGATTACTTCGAGATGCTATCAAGGATCCTAGAGGTTCCCAAGAAGGTTCACGTCATGACTGCTGAGCCAGCGCCACAGCACAAGATGGCCGCCAGGCCAGCGCCACAGCACAAGATGGCCGCCAGCCCAGCACCATTGCACAGAATGGCCGAATCTACACCTGTGTTGCCAGACAAGATGGCTGACTCAACGCCTGAGTCTTCCGTCAAGGTGCCACCGACTCGCCATCATAGAGGGCGGAGGAAGAGGAGACAGGTGTCAACCGTTCCTCAAAGCCCGGAGGACGGTCCCGAGCAGCCCGCTGTCATCGGCGGTGACCGATGCTGTTCCGGAGGCCGAGGCGGTGCCCGATGCTGTTCCGGAGGCCGAGGTGGTGCCCGATGCCGAGGCGGTGCCGGATGCTGTTCCGGAGGCCGAGGCGGTGCCCGATGCTGTTCCGGAGGCCGAGGCGGTGCCCGGTGTCATTCCGGAGGCCGAGGCGATGCCCGGTGCTGTTCCGGTGGCCGAGGCGGTGCCCGGTGCTGTTCCGGAGGCCGAGGCGGTGCCCGAAGCCGTTCCCGATGCGGTGCCAGAGGCCGTTCCTGATGCGGTGCCCGAGACCGCTCCCGAGGCCGCTACCGAGGCGGTGCCTGAGGCCGTTCCAGAGGCGGTGCCCAAAGCCGAGGCGTCTCACGTCTCCACAGGCAGTCCAAAGTCAAGTCAGGTGCCCATTGACTTTCCAGAGTTGAGTCAGTTCCCGGTTGACCCTCTTGAGTCAAGTCAGGTGTTCATGGACCCTCCTGAGTCAGGGTTAGTCACCGTCAACCTTCCAGAGTCAGGGTTAGTTACCGTTGACCTTCCAGAGTCGAGTCAGGTTCCATTGAACTCTCCAGAGTCGAGTCAGGTTCCAGTTGACCCTCCAGAGTCGAGTCAGGTGCCAGCGGACCCTCCAGAGTCGAGTCAGGTGCCAGCGGACCCTCCTGAGTCAGGGCCAGTCACCGATGACCCTCCAGAGCCAGGGCCAGTCACCGATGACCTTCCAGAGTCGAGTCAGGTTCCATTGAACCCTCCAGAGTCGAGTCAGGTGCCAGCGGACCCTCCAGAGTCGAGTCAGGTGCCAGCGGACCCTCCTGAGTCGAGTCAGGTGTTTGTGGACCCTCCAGAGTCAGGGCCAGTCACCGATGACCCTCCAGAGCCAGGGCCAGTCACCGATGACCTTCCAGAGTCGAGTCAGGTTCCATTGAACCCTCCAGAGTCGAGTCAGGTGCCAGCGGACCCTCCAGAGTCGAGTCAGGTGCCAGCGGACCCTCCTGAGTCGAGTCAGGTGCCAGCGGACCCTCCTGAGTCAAGTCAGGTGTTTGTGGACCCTCCAGAGTCAGGGCCAGTCACCGATGACCCTCCAGAGCCAGGGCCAGTCACCGATGACCCTCATCTGCTCCGCCCTGGGGGACTCCGACGTCGACCACGAGGACGTGGTGGTCATCCACTCCGCCCTGGGGGACTCTGGCGGCGACCACGAGGACGTGGTGGTCATCCGCTCCGCCCTGGGGGACTCTGGCGGTGACCACGAGGACGTGGTGGTTTTCTGCTCCGCCCTGGGGGGCTTCCGCTCTGACCACACGGATATGGTGGTCTTCTGCTCCGCCCTGGGGGGGCTTCATGTTACTGTTTGTTTTTTGTTTTGTGTCTTCACTCCTGTCTCTGTTCCCCTCTGTTAGTCTGGCCCTCCGTCCCTCCACCTGAGCCTCCACCTGTCCTCCTCCCTCCTGGTCTCCCTGTGTTGTGTTACATTCTGGTACCTGTTCCCCATGTTTTTCTTTTCTGGCCCTCCGTCCCTCCCCCTGAGCCTCCGCCTGTCCGCCTACCTCCTGGTCTCTGTGTTGTCTATCGTGGAGCGTCTGGAAGCCGCTCTGTAGAGGGGAATCCCAAGTTTACAGCAATACGTTAAATTGCATAGACATTAACAACCATCAATCACTTAATTAGCCCTCGCATTGAGTTCCTCAGTGAGGTTAAAACTATATTAGATACACCAGTAAAGGTCACAGTCTGGAGGTAAAGTTACTTGAGTCTCCTGTCCAAAAGGAGTCCAGTTGAAAGGGCTATCCCGAGGTCGTTGATTGGCTGGAAGTTCAGTTGCTGAAGTGACGTCTTGGGGAGCCCGTGGTTGGACGTTGGCTGAAGATGGAGTTGTGTGGGCTGGTTGAAGTTGAACGCGCAGACGAGGTCAACGTTACAAAACTTAACTCAGAACACGAAACTCTCAAATGGAAAAGAAGAGAAATAAAGTTTGAAGGGACTAAGATGGTGTTTCTTCTCATCGTGGCTAAGTAGCAGCAGGCAGGCATGCTGGAACCGCGCTCAAAGAACAGTGATGACTAAACAGCATGGCTAGAAGCTACAAGCTAGCAGAAGCATAGCTAGAGACTAGAAGCCACATGACAAATAGCAGCAGCATAGCTAGAGACTAAAAAGCCACATGACTAATAGCAGCAGCATAGCTAGAGACTAAAAGCTGGCATGACTGATAGCAAAAAGCAAGGCTAGAACTAAAAGCAAAGATTTTATGGTGTCCTAAGTATTTTAACTGGCCTGTTGGCCACACCTCAAATGTTGTCTTGACCAATCAGATATTGTCTTGGCTCAGGGGTATCATAAATCATATTTTTATCTTACCAAGCATGTGGTCCAAATTTTCCCACTCTTGCAGGGTCTAATTTTGGACATGATTCCTATAACCGAATATGATAGATTTGACCAATAATTGATTGTCAGGACAATATCAAGCAAGCAGATTCGATTATATCAATACTAGACATGACTATGTATCCTACAGCTATCCCATAGTTATTAAAAAAACATGCACAATAAGAGATTATAACATGATAGTCAAATGTGTGGGTTACATATAAATCAATATGGAGTGAAGCGATGGACTGATTCATTTATAGGTCTTTTTGAGTTCATTCTGGTCCATGTATATGTACAAGAGACAGTTTCTTTGT